>NC_053025.1:415131918-415145700 GCF_003073215.2 Triticum urartu
TTTTATTGTGTACTCCCTCCGTTCCAAAACACTTGACTTCCATTTGTCCAAAAATGGATGTACCTATATACTAAACATGTCTAGATACATATATATTTTGACAAATAGAAGGCATGTATTGTGCAACGGAGGGAGTAGAATGGATGCAAGTTTTTGTATTGGGAAGAAGAGTACATCCATATATTGACAGAGCGCAATTTAGTAGATGTTGTATCACTTTTAGCTAGCACAGAGGCTAGAGATGAGATTAGTGCACTTGTTGATACTCCTACTAGAATAGAGGCTAGACATGAGACTAGATGCGAGGAAGCAACGTCTACTTCTTTACACTCGAAGAAGAAAGAAGCACGCAAGATCGAGCCTCCGCAGATCAACAATGAATGCATCGAGAAGGCACTAATCCAACTTACAGCAGTAGTAAAATGTATTCTTGTGGTTCTTGTTTTCTTTGGTCTTGCTTTTCTAGTTAAAATTATCATTGGAGTTCGTGCAAAACGGAGGTCCGTTTGGGGTCGTGCGTTGGAGTTGGCCTTACAAGTGGGACCACAGTTAAGGAAACCGACTATCGGCAAACCCCCACCTCGCCCGCCGCGCGATGGCTGAAGTTAGAGAAACGACGAGGTTGAAGAGATTGCTCTAGCACGGACTCCAAGAAATAATATGGTGTCAGATGGATGTCGTGGTGGTGGCGTGTGTCGTACTCCTGGACGTGAATGCTTGTTCTGGCGCATTCCACCCTACTACTCCTACTACTTACTCCTACTATATAGTACTAGTATCGAGGATTCGAGGTGTTGGTTACGTACAGCGAACATATTAACATATGGCTACAGTAAAAACACCCGCCCGACGCGCGAAGCATGTGAAGCTAGTACAAATAATGTACTACTATTGTTGATTGGCCTCATCCGATAACCTGTTGCAATGCACGTACAATTATGTATCCAGAAAATATTTTTTTGCCTCGTCGCACCACTCACTCAGAGAAGCGACTCAAAAGCCATTCATAAATTTAGTAAGTTTATCACATGCATATCATTTTATTACATACAACAGGTCATCAACCCACATCGACAATGAGGATACATTATAAATACTAAATTTTTCACCACACAACAAATAACAAGCAATGAAATGAACTTCAACCCAACCATTCCTCGGCGTTGGAAACACTTGCTTTGAACCACAAGTGATTCTCTGGGACGGGCCATCTATTGTCGATCTGGAAACCAACGCAGGACTGATCATCCAGGCTGAAGAGGCCTATTATATCAGTACAAGGGTAGGGAACCACCCAAATGTCTGAGGTATAGACACAGTTGCTTCTCATAAATGGTACTAGTAACATTGCGTCAACAACAGTTGGATCGCCTTTCACCATCATCGGATAGTTTTGTCCAAGGAAGAGCGAGTTTTCTCCAAGACTATCAATTCTGTACCAGGGAGAAGGAGTTGGTACTAGCACACTAGTATCCATCCCGAATACCATGCAACAGGTGTTGGAATAGGTCCAGAGAGTGCGACCATGGGAGACTACACCTGCTTCCTTAGCAGTAACATCATCAGTGGGCTGTATACACACAAGAAGAGGTGATCCACCGGAATTAGTTGCCAGGCGCCATAGAGTATATGGGCGCTGCTCGTCCTCATGCTCGTGATCATCACCATCGTCATCTCCCCCTTGGTTATAAAAATTTTCAACTATAGGTGGTGGGATGTTCACAGGACCTTGGAAACACAAGAAGAAGCTTAATTAGTAAAGGGAAACTTGCTAACCCGCATGCATGTGGATGAAACAATTATAATTACGGTGGAAGACAAACGTACCGAAACTACGAGGATCCCATGCAAAAACAGTGCCACGAGTGGTGGCAGCAAACACAAGGCCCTCGTATTGAATTGCATCACAGTACTCATCCGTGTACAGAAACTGATTTTTGAGCAATATCCATCGAGTCAAACCACCAAGGACGGCAACTAGCTTGTCGAAGATAGCAACAACTTGATAGTTGTTTTCATTCCAAGAGCGGTTGGGAACTCAACAAATTGCTATCTTCCGTAGAAGACATTCACCATGATCGTATTTGAACGTGCGTACAATACCGGTGTGATCAACCTCTGGGCAGTCTGCTGAGATTTTTGGAAGTGGAACCCTGTCACGAGTGTACACATTCACAAGTTCGCACTCACAGTTGGACCCAATGTAAACAACCCAATCTCCATTTGCGCCCGCCCAAGCCTTGCCCTCAAGCGATGGCATCCAACATCATACGCATCATTATCAAGCGGCATCAACTTGCACAGGGCGAGGCCTCCGTTGTGCCGGCGCCAGTCATCAGGGTCACTGTGAAGAAGATAGGGGAGATCAAACCGCTCCTTGACTCTTGGGTTCCTTGTAATGATGTTATTAGTTGAGTCGAGAATGGGCTTGAACGAACCTGCCATGCTAGCCGAGGTGATGACGTCGCACCGATCAATGAGTTCCTCCGCCACGTCATCTTTCAGATCGAGGCAAGAATAACGGGGTCATTTTCGGCCTGTTCCCTCCATGGAGAAGACGACCGAACAATGGCAGAAGAAAGGGTGAAGGGCTAAAGGAAAATGGAGAAGGGAGAGGAAGAGCGTGCGACAGCAGTTCCAAATCAAGAGGGAAAGGCGAAGAGTCGGTGAACGGTTGCGAGTTTGCCACGGTTCACGAAGAGGTGCCCCGGCCTACACGTCCGTTCGGAAATACTCCTACTACTCGCCGTCGTCTCACTGATGTGTTGGAACGGGACCACATGTCAAAAAAACATGGTGTGTAATTTCTCGTGCAAAATGCGATCTGGCCGCGTTGGCCCGAGGTGCCGCATTAGTTATCGACCTTTATTTTTTTAATGGCGTGCCGATCAGTTTTGAAGCACGACTAACTGGTACTGTACGCAGAGAAAATATAAACTACTCTACCACCACTCCACCTCCAGTACTAGTAGTATAAAAAAGATATATAGGCTGGAGCTTCAGCGCTTTCTTGCTAAGGGCTGCTCACTTGCTTCTCACACTACCAGCCTCTCTCCAGGTCTAAAAAAGACGGCCCCTCTCTCCCTCCTCACCGGTGGTCACAGATCCGTCGGGGAAGAAAAGGATGTTCAGCGTTGACGCACTCATCATCAGCGAGCGAGGTCACGCACTGACGACAAGGCAGTCCTCTCAGACCTAGCGCCCGCGCGGGATGGCCTCCGTCCCCAAGCTCGCTGCCGTAGTGTGTGCGGAGGACGACGACCACGAGCGAAGCCACTTCCCGCCGACCCTCAGGTATGCTACCTCTTTTCGAACCATAACCTTGTTCTATTGCCCCATCTGCCACGTCGTTGCATGTGGATCTTTTTCCACTCCACCATTGTGACGCCCGGGTAATTTAGCCACAGTAATCCTCTACTAAAGATGCCATGTCATCACGATTAAATTTCCTAAACTTCACTTTGATCCAAACCCAGTCAGATTCAGATTGAAAATACAAGTCAAATAATTAATTCTTCAAATAATAGATGGAAAATGTTCGTTGGGTTAAAGATATTCACTAATTTTTTTTGATGTAGAAACCAACCTCTTTTGAATATTTAAAGTGGCCACAACCTATTTAAAACTAAACCAGCAACACCTAAAAAGACCCATTTAAATTCAAATCCAATTTAAATGAGTTCACATAGCCCCCAAACTTTTGGTGGCGGTCCATATTATTGCCAAGTATTTTTGAGACAAGTGTCGCACGTTTAAAAAAATCATATTTATATTAAAATAAAGTGCAAAACAGTAAAGAGATAGAAAAACAGAAAAGGAATCAAATAAAAGAGGCCCATGTGGCCTGGGAGAAGCCCAACCCACACCCCACTCATCTACGTCCTCGCTACGGGAGCTGAGGGGGATCGTGGCGGCCATCCCATGGCGCCCCGGTCTCATGGCGACCATCCCGACCCCCTCGTTGCCTACATGGTGCCGCCCCGTCTCGGCCAAACCCTAGAACCCGTGCTATTCCCCTCCGTGCCAAATTTTCTTCTTTCCCACGCGGAGCCGAGCACTCCCATCGTCGTCGCCTCGTCGATCCCGCGGTCACCAGCCTTCCCCCGTCGAGCCGAGATGTCCAGGATCTCCCTCGTCATCGTCTCCTTCGCCTACATGCGTTCGAACGAGCCGGGAAGGCCCGTACGCTCGCCATCGAGCTCGTCTTCCCCATGCACGTCGTCGTCACCGCCGTCGATTTCCACCACTCTGGTCCGTCCCCGGCCTCCCCGACCTCGCCATCGAGCTCGCAGTGAGCTCATCTCCCGATTCCCCTGCTTTCTCCCCTCGATCTGTCGATGTAGACGTCGCCCCACGAAGACCAGTCGCCATGGCCGGAGCTAGGCCCGTCCGTGCCCGTGGTCACGCCCGTATGCCCGTGCTGCTCCAGCCTAAGCCCCTGTCTGCACGTGCATGCCCAACCGCGCCCCACGCACTTGCGCCTCGCCGGCGCGCACGTCCACAGCCGCTCGCACGAGCCCGCACTTGCCTCTGGCCATTTCCATGCCCGTTGTGTGTGTGTGTGCTCCTAATGCCCCCTGTTGCTTCCGCTAGTTGATATTGCCACATGGGCCCCTGGCCATTTCCTTGCTTGTTGCTGCTGCTCCTGTCTACTGCTTACTACTAGCGCTGCCGCTGCAGCCTCCAACATTTGCTGCTATTTGCACTGCAGCTACTGCCGCCGTCGCTGCTGCTTGCTCTGCCCAGTTGCCGCTACTAGTGCTCTGCTGCTCCTCCTGCCAAGCTGCTGCTGCCGCTACTGTCCGTCGATGCGGCCGCTTGCTGCCTCCATTGTTACGGCCGGCCATGCCCATGGCCGAGCTGTGCTTGTGTGTGTGCGTGAGTGTGTGTCCTGTGTGTGTGCGTACGTGTGTGTTAGGACCGGCCCTGTTAGTGTTAGGATAGGTTAGTAGTACTAGTTAATTACTCCCTTTATTCTAAAATAGATGGGTTAGTAGGTTAGTAGCTTATGTACATATGGCATGTAGACCTCCTCTGTAAATTAAAATGATAAATTAAATTAAAAGTACCTAAGTCTATGACAGCCGGGACCCACCTTTACTATTCACAATTTGACCAGTCAAATGTTGACTGAGTCAACAGTATTGACTGGACCCTACCTGGCCCACTGTCAACCTCTGTGCTGCTTTGGCGTGTACACTTTGTGTGTGCATGTAGCAATTTAATATTTATTTTCAAACTAGTATTAATTCTAGAATTTTATTAAAACTTAAAATTTTAATATAAAATAATCCGTAACTCGGATGAAAATATTTTGTACATGAAAGTTGCTATAAAATAATTCGTAACTCGGATGAAAATACTTTGTACATGAAAGTTGCTCAGAACGACAAGACGAATCCAAATACGCAGTCCGTTCGTTTGTCACACGTCCCTAGCATAGCGAACACGCAACATTCCCCCTCCCGTTCGTCTGTCCGAAAACGCGAAAAACCGAGGATATTTTCCTGGATGTTCCCCCTTCACCGGTATCACCTCATACTGCGTTAGGTCACCCCTGGCACCGCGCATTGCCATGTTATGCTTTGTGTTGCTTTGTTTGCTCTGTTATTTATTGTGTTCCCCCTCTGTTACTTCTTTCCGGTAGACCCTGAGACTGTCGGCGACCCCCAGTTCGTCTATGGTGTTGACGACCCCTCTTTCTTGCCAGAGCAACCAGGCAAGCCCCCCTTTGATCACCAGATATCGCCTATTCTTCTCTCTACTGCTTGCATTAGAGTAGTGTAGCATGTTACCGCTTTCCGTTATCCTATCCTGATGCATAACCTGTCCTTGCTACTACTGTTGTTACCTTTACCTGCAATCCTAAATGCTTAGTATAGGATGCTAGTGTTCCATTAGTGGCCCTACACTCTTGTCCGTCTGCCATGCTATACTATTGGGCCGTGATCACTTCGGGAGGTGATCGCGGGCATATGATATATACTTATACTGCTATATTACTTATGATACTGTTCGGAGATGGGGGCTGAAGGGGCAGGTGGCTCCATCCCGGTAGAGGTGGGCCTGGGTTCCCAATGGCCCCTGACTGTTACTTTGTGGCAGAGCGACAGGGCAGGTTGGGACCACCTAGGAGAGAGGTGGGCCTGGCCCTGGTCGGCGTTCGCAGATACTTCAATTAACACGCTTAACGAGATCTTGGTATTTGATCTGAGTCTGGCTACTGGCCTATACGCACTAACCAACTACGCGGGAACAGTTATGGGCACTCGACGTCGTGGTATCAGCCGAAGCCTTCCTGACGTCAGTGACTGAGCGGCGCGCGCCGGGTTGGATTGGAACGCCTGCTCTTGTATAAGGGAGGCTAGGTCTGCTCACCGGCCGCGTACGCAACGTGCAGGTGTGCAATGGGCGATGGGCCCAGACCCCCGCGCCATAGGATTTAGACCGGCGTGCTGACCTCTCTGTTGTGCCTAGGTAGGGCTGCGACATGTTGATCTTCCGAGGCCGGGCATGACCCAGGAAAGTGTGTCTGGACAAAGGGGATCGAGCGTGTTGGGAAATGTGGTGCACCCCTGCAGGGAAGTTAATCTATTCAAATAGCCGTGATCTTCGATAACATGACGACTTGGAGTTGTACCTTGACCTTATGACAACTAGAACCGGATACTTAATAAAATACAACCTTCCAAGTGCCAGATACAATCGATGATCGCTCTCTCACAGGGCGACGAGGGGAGGATCATCGGTTAGGATTATGCTACACGATGCTACTTGGTGAACTTACCTTCTGCTCTCTTCTACATGCTGCAAGATGGAGGTGGCCAGAAGCGTAGTCTTCGATAGGACTAGCTATCCCCCTCTTATTCCGGCATTCTGCAGTTCATTCCACATACGATACCCTTATTCCATTTGATACCAATGCATACATATGTAGTGTAGCTCCTTGCTTGCGAGTACTTTGGATGAGTACTCACGGTTGCTTTGTTCCCCCCTTTTCCTCTTCCTATACCCGATTGCTGCGACCAGACGATGGAGTCCAGGAGCCAGACGCCACCGTTGGCGACGACCCCTACTACACTGGAGGTGCCTACTACTACATGCAGCCCGCTGACGACGATCAGGAGCAGTTTAGGAGGATCCCAGGCAGGAGGCCTGCTTCTCTTTCGATCTGTATCCCAGTTTATGCTAGCCTTCTTAAGGAAAACTTGTTTAACTTATGTTAGTACTTAGATATTGTTGCTTCCACTGACTCGTCTATGATCGAGCTTTTGTATTCGAGCCCTCGAGGCCCCTGGCTTGTAATATGATGCTTGTATGACTTTTTTTATTTGTAGAGTTGTGTTGTGATATCTTCCCGTGAGTCCCTGATCTTGATCGTACACGTTTCCGTCTATGATTCGTGTACAATTGAATCAGGGGCGTCGCAAGTTGGTATCAGAGCCGACTGCCTGTAGAAATCCCCCTTCCACTCTCCTTGGCCGAAGTCGAGTCAAGACATTACAAATTTTTTTTACTAACATGGCTGTGTGCCTTACGGGCCCACGTCGCCATTTGGGTGGTATTAGGATCTTTTATTTCTCGACCTATACTCTGGGACTCTGATCTCTCTTCTATTCGGGTTAAAATGAATTTACTAACTCTGACTCTAGGTTCTCGTAACTACTTACTCCCGGAGAGCCCCTTATCACAGATGATCACCCACTGCACCAAAAGATTTTAAAGATACTCTCCAGTGTTCTATCGAGACTTTGTGACCACCGCTTTTGCTATTCTCGACCACCGGTAAATCCTTAAGGACAACTACTTACACTTGTCGCTTATACCTTCGTACCCAGTTGCCCTTGTTATTACTTGATACCCTGAAAAATTCTTCAATATTCCGAGAAAGCTTTGTGTCTACTACTTACAGCTCTTTTCTGTATTAATACCCCTATAGATAATTCCTCGCACTTACTGAGTGTCCTCTCATTCCCAGTTGCTCGTGTGTTTCACAAAAGTCTTCGAAATGCTATTCAATCTTTCAAAAACCCTCAACAAGCTATTGCTCTTGAAATTCTTGCTTGCCTGCATTATGATTAATCCCATAAATCTGGTAATCTTATTGGCATCCATTGTCATTATAATTTTGGGTCCATTGATTCAACATGTTGCGATTGGTTGCAATCCTCAGAAGAATCTTAGAATTCTTTCTTCCAGCTCAGACGTCATTTTTAAACATGAGCTGGATCTTGACCAATCAAATTGCCATCGATTGTAACCCTAAGGCTGTTCCATTTACCCATCCCTAATCAGAACATTGCTTCTGATCCCTTGTCTTGGAATTGATAATTCCTTTGCATTTGAGCTTTGAGTTAGTCAGTTGCTTCTATAATCTGATCTCCTTGCATTATTTCTTCCTCTAGTTGAGTACCGGTGCTTACATTAGATCCCTTGAGGACCATCGAATCATTTGTTAGATTTTATCCGACAACGTCCTTCATATTCTATGACTTTGGAAGTTCTTCCTCTGATATATAATGCCATTGGTAAATCCTATTCCCTGATTGGCCAACCATGCTCTGCTTTTGAGCTGGAGATATTTACTCTTGAAACTTGTGGTATATGTTTATAAGAAGCCCCTATGGGTTGAACCTATGCCTTCCTTAATCTGTGTGATCCCGAAAGATTTCACGTGTCATACTTATCTGGTATTTCACCAGGTAAAAAATTTCAACACTAATGTCATTTTTGAAACGCGAGAAGTGAACGAAAGGTTATGCATTGAAGAAGTGGGAGTCGACCTTGAACTTTGTGTTCATGCCCATGGACACGATGTATATCCTATCATGGAAGCTTCTTGTAATAATAATTACTCCCTTGATATAATATCATTTTGGTATCTGTGAATTGATCCTTTGCAATCGTGGTTCCGGTCATATTTTCTCCTTGATTTTAATTCTCGGACTAGTTAAAGCACTTGTCTTCTGCAGATCAATACACCTCTGCAACCTCTATAATGTTCTACCTTCGAGTATTACCCCATGGTATCTCAATAAAATCACAGAACCATATTACTTCTTATGAGTTCTTCTTCAAGTATTATTTCTCACCGATCCCAATTTTTCCCCGGGTTCTGAGTTGTTAGACACTCAGGGACACCGATAGTGAATCGAGTCCATAATCTGATTCATTAACTCTAAGTAATTTTCGTTGCTTATGAGTTTACTAATCCTTCAAGTCATTCCTAGCCCAATCGACTATATCATTATCGTGCTAAATTTTAATTGTGCTACCTGGTCCTTCTCGGAGCACAATTTTCGATGATGAGCTAATCTTACGTCGAACTTCCTCGTCATATCATTTCTCCTTGAACATCAAACTTGATCTCGAGTTTATGTCGTACCCTTGGTTCACATAACTTTTCGCTTCATCATCATTTGACTTGATGGGATCGCCGACCGATTACATCTTCATGAAATCTCTCGACAACTGTGTCATGATCATCATCAACATCCTAAGCTCTTCCAAGATATATATCGAATTCTTGATGTGCCATACCATCCTTGCCCCTCGATGATTCGTGTTATCATCGACCACTTTATTGCCTTCCGTTCAACAAAAACTTGTTCATGTTTTGTGTTATACCTTGAGATCATGCTACCTATGCCCATATTTCGGGTCCACCTTTCAACCAATGATTAGTTGTGTATCTTTTCCTCGAGCATACCTCATTATATCATTTGATTTGACAAATTTTATCTCCTTGTTCGAATATTGGTGGGAATCCATCTTTTGGAAATCTCGATTCGTTGTCGCTGATTTCATCAGCCACCTTCCCACCCTCTCCTAGATTTATTGATGAACTCTTGTTTCGGAACTCGCTTCCATAGTTCCTTTCCCGAGGATCTTACAATGTCATCTCGTCAATTTGCGTTGCACTTTTTCTTCTCATGCATCTTGAGTCTGAGGTATCCTGACACCAATCAGATCTGAATCTCGGTCAGATATGATGGTTGGAACATATTTCCAAGAGTTATTACATTGGTCCTTATATATCGGTAAGGTGATGTCATGCCTATCACACCTGGCCGGAGGACTTGTTGTTATAGATTCCTTTTCAGCAAGGTTATCCCTTCTTCCATTAGGGAATTGTAAGACCTATTCTACAAGTTATTCCGGATGGATCCTTTGTGTCTCCAAAGTCTGATCTTCACCTGTTGACCATGTCAATGCTATCTTGAAGCATGTCTATGGTATTCTGATTTTCAACAAGAACATTGAAGCTAATGCTAAATGTTTCCTGCTCAATTATCCAAACACCGTTGTATGGGTAATATCATGAGCTTCCCCCCCCTTACTTAAGTGGTTTTCTACCTTCTATCCGGTCTTGGATATCATACTCTGCTTGTTCTTGGGAAGGATATACCCTTGAAATATGTGTTTAAACACATTTTCCTTTCCATTGCTCTGTTTAATCTGATAGACACTTTTCCCTTTCCATTGGTTTGTTTAAACCCTTTCTATGATCTATATGATATAAGCAGTAATAATTCTCTGCTTGTGTAAACACATCGGTGTACAACTCTGTCAGTAAAACCCTGTTACTATTGTTGATGACATTCTGGTAACCACCGATGGACGAGAACTTTGCCTATTGTTCCGCCTCGTTCAACGAGCAGGAAGATGGTTCTCTTCGTCCCTCGCCCTTGGTACCGACATTGTTGCCGATATAACTGACAGGCTATCCGCTGACATGTCTTGCCTACATGGTCATACAAGACGTCACCGCCCTTCCTACCCTTAACTCACATGGTGGGCCCATAACGCATAGTTCCACAGGATCGAAACCTGCCTCTCCTATACACCATGTTGTCAAAGTTATTTCTCGCGCCTGACTTCATATCACGGGCCACCTGCCTAGTGATCTATTCTGGTAGCAGACGCAATACTTGTTCTCGTTGCTCTAAACTCCTTTCACCTTCTGATTAGGCCTTCGAACGATTGCTTGCCCATTGGAAACTTCTCATGGTACCTTCTTACTTTACTCTCGATATTTTCTTAAGTATCTACTCGAGAGTTACTTTCTACCACATTCCCTGAGTTATCTGCTAGATAGTCAACCTTGTAAGGTCCGTTCTTTCGAAATTACCCCTTGTCCTTTCGTAAGTATGATGAAATTTCCGAAGAAAGGATGATGACTTCATCATGATGACCTGAAGCAGAGGAATGAAGACATCGATGTAATGGATCAACCTCTTCAAGAAGAGCAACTAAGACCGCAAAGACTTGTTAGGATTTCGTAACTAAATCCCTTCCCCTTACCCCCCTTCATAAATCTCGGGACAAGATTTCTTGTAGTGGAGGAGAATTGTGACGGCCGGGTAATTTAGCTACAGTAACCCTCTAGTAAAGATGCCATGTCATCACGATTAAATTTCCTAAACTTCACTTTGATCCAAACCCAGTGAGATTCAGATTGAAAATACAAGTCAAATAATTAATTCTTCAAATAATAGATGGAAAATGTTCGTTGGGTTAAAGATATTCACTAACTATTTTTGATGTAGAAACCAACATCTTTTGAATATTTAATGTGGCCACAACCTATTTAAAACTAAACCAGCAACACCTAAAAAGACCCATTTAAATTCAAATCCAATTTAAATGAGTTCATATAGCCCCCAAACTTTTGGTGGCGGTCCATATTATTGCCAAGTATTTTTGAGACAAGTGTCGCACGTTTAAAAAAAATCATATTTATATTAAAATAAAGTGCAAAATAGTAAAGAGATAGAAAAACAGAAAAGGAATCAAATAAAAGAGGCCCATGTGGCCTGGGAGAAGCCCAACCCACACCCCACTCATCTGCCTCCTCGCTACAGGAGTTGAGGGGGATCGTGGCAGCCATGCCATGGCGCCCCGGTCTCGTGGCGACCATCCCGACCCCCTCGTTGCCTACATGGTGCCGCCCCGTCTCGGCCAAACCCTAGAACCCATGCTATTCCCCTCCATGCCGTTTTTTCTTCTTTCCCACGCAGAGCCGAGCACTCCCGTCGTCGTCGCCTCGTCGATCCCGCGGTCACCAGCCTTCCCCCGTCGAGCCGAGATGTCCAGGATCTCCCTCGTCATCGTCTCCTTCGCCTACATGCGTTGGAACGAGCCGGGAAGGCCCATCCGCTCGCCATCGAGCTCGTATTCCCCATGCACGTCGTCGTCACTGCCGTCGATTTCCACCACTCTGGTCCGTCCCCGGCCTCCCCGACCTCGCCATCGAGCTCGCGGTGAGCTCATCTCCCGATTCCCCTGCTTTCTCCCCTTGATCTGTCGCTATAGACGTCGCCCCACGAAGACCAGTCGCCATGGCCGGAGCTAGGCCCGTCCGTGCCCATGGTCATGCCCGTATGCCCGTGCTGCTCCAGCCTAAGCCCCTGTCTGCATGTGGATGCCCACACACCACTATATCGAGCCTATATCGAGGTGCGTTGAACAAATTTCCTGCAGTCCGTGCTCAGCCATCCTCTATCTCTCTTCTCACCCAGCCAGCGGACGCGCGGAGCCCATCGTCTCTTTGCTCACATGCGGCCCCACATGTCAGTGAAAACGCAAGAGGACCCACTTAACCTGCACATCTTTCACCTCGACGTGCTGGTGATGAAAAACAAATCCAATAAAGATCTTCGGTGGCCGCTTTTGGAGTTACTCAAGAGTAGTAAGATTCTATTTACAGTTTAACCCAAGATGCACATCTCGTGGCTCCAACTACCACTCTATTTTATTTCATGACACGACCTGGATGCTGGATGTCCCACGTGTCGGCAAAAGGAGGAAGAACCCGACCAAATCTTCGGTTGTGCTCTCAGATTAGACTAGTTGTGCTAACTTAAAATTTTTATTGTGTACTCCCTCCGTTCCAAAACACTTGACTTCCATTTGTCCAAAAATGGATGTACCTATATACTAAACATGTCTAGATACATATATATTTTGACAAATAGAAGGCATGTATTGTGCAACGGAGGGAGTAGAATGGATGCAAGTTTTTGTATTGGGAAGAAGAGTACATCCATATATTGACAGAGCGCAATTTAGTAGATGTTGTATCACTTTTAGCTAGCACAGAGGCTAGAGATGAGATTAGTGCACTTGTTGATACTCCTACTAGAATAGAGGCTAGACATGAGACTAGATGCGAGGAAGCAACGTCTACTTCTTTACACTCGAAGAAGAAAGAAGCACGCAAGATCGAGCCTCCGCAGATCAACAATGAATGCATCGAGAAGGCACTAATCCAACTTACAGCAGTAGTAAAATGTATTCTTGTGGTTCTTGTTTTCTTTGGTCTTGCTTTTCTAGTTAAAATTATCATTGGAGTTCGTGCAAAACGGAGGTCCGTTTGGGGTCGTGCGTTGGAGTTGGCCTTACAAGTGGGACCACAGTTAAGGAAACCGACTATCGGCAAACCCCCACCTCGCCCGCCGCGCGATGGCTGAAGTTAGAGAAACGACGAGGTTGAAGAGATTGCTCTAGCACGGACTCCAAGAAATAATATGGTGTCAGATGGATGTCGTGGTGGTGGCGTGTGTCGTACTCCTGGACGTGAATGCTTGTTCTGGCGCATTCCACCCTACTACTCCTACTACTTACTCCTACTATATAGTACTAGTATCGAGGATTCGAGGTGTTGGTTACGTACAGCGAACATATTAACATATGGCTACAGTAAAAACACCCGCCCGACGCGCGAAGCATGTGAAGCTAGTACAAATAATGTACTACTATTGTTGATTGGCCTCATCCGAT
>NC_053025.1:415146700-415162929 GCF_003073215.2 Triticum urartu
GCTCAGAAACCCAAGGGAAAAAGGGCTAGGTGGCAAATGGTAAAACCAAGGTTGGGCATTGCGGAAAAGCTTTATTCAAGGCGAAACTATCAAGGGGTTCCCATTATCACCCAACCGCGTAAGAACGCAAAATCCGGGAACATAACACCGATATGACGGAAACTAGGGCGGCAAGAGTGGAACAAAACACTAGGCGAGAGGCCGAGCCTTCCACCCTTTACCAAGTATATAGATGCATTAAGATAACAAGATAAAATAATGATATCCCAACAAGTAAATAATGTTCCAACAAGGAACAGTCTCCAATCTTCACCTGCAACTAGCAACACTATAAGAGGGGCTGAGCAAAGCAGTAACATAGCCAATCAACGGTTTGCTAGGACATGGTGGGTTAGAGGTTTGACATGGAAATTTGGGAGGCATGATAAGCAAGTGGTAGGCATCGTAGCATAGGCATAGCAAAAGAGCGAGCATCTAGCAAAGCAAAGATAGAAGTGATTTCGAGGGTATGATCATCTTGCCTGCAAAGTTGTCAGAGTTGACTGGATCCTCGAAAGCAAACTCAACGGGCTCCTCGTTAGCGAACTCGTCTCCCGGCTCTACCCAAACAAGACAAAACAAGCAAACGGAACACAATCAACCACGTGCAAAGCTCAAACAACATGATGCAAACATGGTATGCCCTGCGGGATGCCATGTGATGCATATGCAAGACTTGACAAAGGATGAATGAACCTGGCCTCAACATGGAAATCCAAGTGTGCCAATGGAAAGGTGGATGATTTCGCTTGAAAACAATATAAAGAACGCCGGAATCGGAGTCACGGTTTGGAAATGGCAAGCAATTCAAATATGGCACGGTCTGCGATATACAGCAAGTAGCCATCTAAATGCAACAGAGTTAAACATGCTACATCACTCAATCATGGCAACAAAATACATGGCAGGGATCCATTCATGATGCTCAACAAAAGATGAACACTGAGCTACGGCTATTCATCCATTAAGAGGTTCAAACAAGCATGGCAAAAATGCATTTGGTAAACAGATTTCAGACTTAGTGAAATTAACACTTGTCTGGAATTTCAGATCAGACAACACACTTTGGAGCATGAAAACTATATGCTACATGGCCTGAACATGGCAAAGTAAAGCATGGCATAGAGATTCTCAAAGAGCT
The DNA here is from genome assembly GCF_003073215.2 of Triticum urartu. Lineage (NCBI taxonomy): Eukaryota > Viridiplantae > Streptophyta > Magnoliopsida > Poales > Poaceae > Triticum > Triticum urartu. Next base: position 415,147,881 of record NC_053025.1, read on the forward strand.
TAAAAAAAGTCCCTTAGTGACCTTGAGCCAAAAGGGATCAGAAAATACATTTGCAAGCATGTGAACATGGCAAAAACATAATCAGATCACAGACTTAGTGAAAACTGGAGCATGCAAAAACAGATATCAAGTAGGCATGTTTACGAGCTCGATGCACTCACTACAGAGCAAGTCATGACCATCTAAGCATACACCCATCAAGAATACACATTATACCAGCTAGACATGGCAAGAACAATAACATAGCATGCACGGATCAACTACAACATCCTCGGCAAAATCGCTAACAAGTAGACAATCTGCCGAGATGCACAAAATAGCAAAAGTAGAGCTCGATTGACTCAAGCTAGGATTCTCCATAATTGCAAACAAAGACATGGATGGATAGAGCACTACAAGATTAACAAATCATCCTTAATGATCATCCTCAAAAGAGGCACGAATCACTAGGAAACAACATGAACATATGGCATATTGATAAAATCAGTCCAAGGACTTAGTGGAATTACTGAGTCCCTGAAATCAGTATTAACGAATGCACCACTTTGCAAGCTTGTGCTAGTCACCACACATATCAAAAAAATACATGGGTTGCACCTCTGGATAGATGGCAAAACATATAACAAAACTCATTTAGAGCTCAGGGGTATATCAAGCACACAATAATCATGGCAAAAATGACAAATACCTATTTGGAGCAGCAGATCCGACAATTATCTCAAATAGCACTCTTCCAACAGCATTTCGGGCATCAAGATGAACTCAAATGAAAATGGTGCAATGAGATGAAATGATGTGCTCTTTGAGGCGAACATTCTGATATGCTATATGTCCAAAACGGAGCTACGGATGCGGAGATACAACATGATGAAAAACGCAAAATAGTTAGGGTTTCGGGGCAAAAGTCAACCGAAGCAATTCCAGATCCAGATCCGCACGCTTCCTGAGGCGGCGGCGGATCTTGCCGGAATCCCTGTAGACAACGGCGGCGGTGGGCGAGGAAGGAGTGGCCGGAGCTGCGGGCGGTGGCCGGGCCTACACCGACGACGAGGTGGACGGCAGAGGCGGGGTCCGACCGCGGCGGGAGTCGGCGATGTGGCGGCAGGCGGCGAGGCGCGCGGGGCGGGGCGGCGTGCCGGAGTAGAGGAACCGCGGCGGAGAGGCGAGGACGCGGCGGCGTCGGGCGACCGGCGCCGGGAGAGGCGGCGGCGCTAGCGAGCGCGGGGCGCGGCCCGGGTTGCGCGGGGAGAGGGCCGGCCTCGGGCCGGCGGGCCTTGGCGGCGGCGAGGGCTGGAGCCACCACGTGGCGCGAGCGGGTTGGCACGGAGGCGGCGGCGGACGCGTCCGGCTCCGTCTGGACATGTCCGGTGGCGCCACGTGGTGGCTCCAGCCCTCGCCGCCACCAAGGCCCGCCGGCCCGAGGCCGGCCCTCTCCCCGCGCAACCCGGGCCGCGCCCCGCGCTCGCTAGCGGAGATAATTTTTTTTAGGGTTTGGGGTGGAGAGGATCCGGGATTTCGAAAGGGGGAGGTATATATATAGGCATAGAGGGAGTTAGGAGTGTCCAAATGAGGTGCGGTTTTCGGCCATGCGATCATGATCGAACGCTCTAGATGATGGACAGGGATTTGGTGGGTTTTGGGACCAAATTGGAAGGGTGTTGGGCTGCAACACACACGAGGCCTTCTTCGGTCCCTCGGTTAACCGTTGGAGCATCAAACGAAGTCCAAATGGTACGAAACTTGACAGGCGGTCTACCGGTAGTAAACCTAGGCCGCCTGCAAGTCTCGGTCCAATCCGGAATGTTTAAGCCCACACACGAAAGAAAGTAAGAAAGACCACCGAGGAGAACGGAGCGCCGGATGCAAAACGGACAACGGGGAAAATGCTCGAATGCATGAGACGAACACGTATGCAAATGCATGCACCATGATGACATGATATGAGATGCATGACAACGACAAACAACACACGAGACAAAAACCGAACCCGAGAAAATAAAATAACTTAAACGCGGAAACGGCAAGAGTTGGATTACATATTAGGTAATTACATCCGGGGTGTTACAGAAACTCCCTTTACCCATGTTAACTGGGGGCTCTTAAAATTTATATGAGCCATTTTATAATAAATGTGTTTTCTTCTTGGTCATTGCAAAGTCTTTTTCTACCGCTCCTTTTTCGACTCGAGTGTGTGGTCAATAGCCGGATAGCCTAGCTTCTCTCTAAAGCCGTTCGAGTTTAGTTCACTAAACTGGCCTCGGAGAAGCACTCCGCCTTCGGGATAAGGAGCTTGAAGCTGTAGGCTGGCCCGCTTGAAATCTTGAGATCAGATGTGCCAGGTTAAAACAGGACAGAAGTACAATTTTTTAAGACCAACTTCCGGATTGGCACCAAAATCTTGATTTAGTCCAGACGTCAAGCTTTTACATAAGTTTTTGGCTTTTCAAGCTTATGGCACTATTGATCTATTTGTTTGTTTTTCTTTTATGAGGCGGGACATCCTCTTGACCGATGTACCCTGCGTAATAATCTAGCTTGAGAAATCTTTTTCGACCCATAGTCCGGCATTTTTCCTGCCGACCTGCACCTCGGTGTTGGCGCCGAGCATAAATCCCGCAGTACACTGCCGGACACTTTTTAAGCATTGACAATGTCAACGGGGGGCTACGACTTGGGCTGAACCAACCAAAAGCCAAGGTACTCCGAGGAGTCCTTGGAAAAATGTTCTCGGATATTGCTTTATATGCATCAGTTTCGAATTGTGTCTTCGGTCAATAGTTGGGTTGCCCGGCTCCTGTTCTTGCCTCCTACGTTCCGCTTTGTTCGGCTAGGTTCGCAAAGGGAGAACCACTGCGATTGTGCTTGTAGCTAGCATGGTTAAGCGCCTTAGTGGAGAAAGCTGAAAACTGACTATCACAATAAGTGCAAATTGGTCAGCGATCTGTTGACTGTATTAAACTATAAGATCGATAGAGGTCACCCCCTGTTATATGACGACCCGTTCATAATATTGGCCGAAGTGTTTACGGCTTGACCTCGACTGTCGCCGAACACTAACCGGGGGCTAGTAACTGGCCTCCCAACTTTAAGCTCCTATGACTAAGTGAAAGTTATAAAGCCCACATATCTTGTTGCCTCGTTCCCGCTAACACAACCACCTTCGGGCACCGAGACGTCGGCTAAGGGTTGTTTTGTTATTGCGAAAACACCCTGCGTAGTATCTACAAGGGGGTGGAAGCCAACGATGGGCCACTTTCAACTGATAAACGGTCGCAACGGAGTCAAAATAAACATATCATCGGCGTTTGTATTTAATATACAAGGGCTGCCTTCCGTAATCATCATTATAAAGCCATAAATATGCATTAATTTGACTTAAGATTTTTGCCAAGCTGGGTTGCCTGGCTCCTGTCTTACCCCTACGTTCTCGGTTGTTTGGCTAGGCGGTAAAGGGAGCACCTCTGTGATTGTTACTACCGGGTCATCCGAGTTAGTACCTCAGACTGGGTGAAGCCGAAAGCTATCGATCTTAAAGGATATAATTCGTCGGCAACGACGGAAGTGAAGATTCTGGTTCATTAATACCATAGAGTTCGGGAACTTTCCCTGAACTAAATCTTCAATATTTTCCTCCCGCATTGATCGGAGGTGAGGTTTCATGATCATGACCAACATGACAACCCAAAGAAAGGAACTGATAGCGGGATTATTTTCTTTGGAAGATGTTTCATATCTCTTTGCGTACCTTTGTTTATAAAACTGTATGGCCGGATTGCCTTGTTTGTCATAAATCTTTGCCCTTATAAAGGCTTTATAAATTGGGACAAACACTCCCCGGCTACTGGCCGAGGAGGTTGAAGCTGATGGTCGGTCAACAAAGTTTTGTACAATGCGGATCCGAGCATTAATGATGTAGAGTACTTGGATACATAGAATCATTACACATAATTTGTGATTTTACTCCGGATATCGATCCTTAATTCGGCCACCCGTGCCCACATTAAGGCTCGGAGGCTACTGGGCTTCAGGGCTTATCATTTACTAATATTAAAGGGGCACATTGATCCCCTGATCTGGTGTTGCCACCCGACCAGTGTCTCAGGGGCTACTGCATTGCCTATTCAATGCAGAAAATTCAAAGTGCTTAGTGTTTGTCTTCACCGAACTATGGGTAAACGCGTCTTCAGACAACAATTGGTACTATCTGGGATTTATCCGGCATCAAGCTAATATATTATGGCAACTTCTCAAAACCCTCTCTCAAGGGCCCGTCCGCTGATCACTATCTCCTCTAATGTGCATCTCGGATTTTTGGCCGACACACACCTTAAGGGCTACTCGCTATACATATCGGCAGAGAATATATTGCACAAATCAGAATTAAAATAAAAATCAGCCCATGGCCGAGGTGGTGCACCACCTCGGATACAGTCCGCTGTTGGTGCTCGGCTGCAAAAGATACCACAGAAGCAGTCCGGCATAAAGCTCGGTTGCAAGTGGCTGGCTCTATAGAGGGCATTTCCGGCATTAAAGCTCGGCTAAACTCCTACAAACTTTTTCAAACATGAGGTAATCCATGACACTTCGGATACATTCCGGCGTTGGAGCTCACATACATTCCAGCGTTGGAGCTCAGAAGTGGTCCGATGTTGGTGTTCGGCCGCAAAAGATACCTCGGATGCAGTCCGGCCTTGGAGCTGGGACGCAAGAGGATACGGCCGCATGGGAACAACTTCAAACCCGAGGTGTGGCATAAAAAATAAAAGGCATTGCTAAAGGCCGAAAATTTAAAGGGGCTCCTCAGATACTCGACGTGTAAACTCCGGATTCACTTCGGTGATCCTCAAGATCAAAGATGAGAAGATTTGTTGAACCAGTTTTCAAGACCGATGACCAAAGATGAAGAATAGTTCGGAAGAATCAACGAGCGTCCCCAACTTGAAGACCGGTTCAGGGGGCTACTGACGGTGTCCTGTACTAGGGGGTACTCACCACATCGTCCCAGCCAGCTGGATCGGGCCGAGGACCCCCATGGCGGTTCACTCATGGGCCACTTTGGGCAACCCATGCCGCATACAAGGAGGATTCCACAAGACTTGGTGCCCAAGACAAGGAATCCTCTAAACCCTAGGCCTCCGGTGTGTTATATAAACCAAGGCCAGGCTAGTAAATAGAACACCTTATATTCATTAGATCAATCTCATGGTAGATACATGTACTCTGTACTACACCCCATATGAATACAATCAAAAGCAGGACGTAGGGTTTTACCTCCATCAAGAGGGCCCAAACCTGGGTAAAATCCCGTGTCCATGTTACCATTGCTCCAAGACGCCTAGCTTAGGACCCCTACTATGAGATATGCTAGATATAGAACTGACACTTCTCTAATTCCACTTGCAACTCATCGGCGGTGAGCCTCTTTGGCGCATCACGGTTTTCATGATTTGCATTCAACACATGTATTCGGTATTTTGTAGGATGCGGCTTGTCCTTGGCAAGGAAACGACGGTGTCCAATGTAACACATCTTGCTAAGTATTGCGTATGACTGCGGATTACTGTCACAGCGAACACATGCATTGTAACCATGTGTTGTTTGCCCTGACATAGTGCCCAAAGCCGGATAATCATGGATGCACCAAATTATAATAGCATGCAGAAAGAAATCGGCTGGTGGGCTGCTATATAGGTCTCGAGTGAGAACACCCCTCCATAGTGATACGTCTCCAACGTATCTATAATTTTTGATTGTTCCATGCTATTATATTATCAACCTTGGATGTTTTATATGCTATTTTATATGATTTTTGGGACTAACCTATTAACCTAGAGCCCAGTGCCAGTTTCTGTTTTTTCCTTCTTTTGAGTATTGCAGAAAAGGAAAACTAAACGGAGTCCAATTGACCTGAAATTTCACGGAGATTGTTTTTGGACCAGAAGAAGCCCACGGAGTACCGGAGATGGACCAGAGGAGTCCTGAGGCCACCATGAGGGTGGGGGCGCACCCTACCCCCTGGGTGCGCCCCCTATCTCGTGGCCGCCTCGGGGACCCCCTGACTTATTCCCAACACCAAAACCTCTTATATATACCCAAACTTCCAGAACATAACCTAGATCGGGAGTTCCGCCGCCGCAAGCCTCTGTAGCCACCAAAAACCAATCTAGACCCGTTCCGGCACCCTGTCGGAGGGGGGAATTTCTCTCCGGTGGCCATCTTCATCATCCCAGCAATCTCCATGACGATGAGGGAGTAGTTCTCCCTCAGGGCTGAGGGTATGTACCAGTAGCTATGTGTTTGATCTCTCTCTCTCCCTCTCTCTCTCTCTCGTGTTCTTGATTCACACGATTTTGATGTATCGCGAGCTTTTCTATTATAGTTGGATCTTATGATGTTTCTCCCCCTCTACTCTCTTGTGATGAATTGAGTTTTCCCTTTGAAGTTATCTTCTCATATTGAGTCTTTAAGGATTTGAGAACACTTGATGTATGTCTTGCATGTGCTTATCTATGGTGACAATGGGATATCACGTGATCCACTTGATGTATGTTTTGGTGATCAACTTGCATAGGGGTTGGCACACATTTTTGTCTTGACTCTCTGGTAGAAACTTTGGGGTACTCATTGAAGTTCTTTGTGTTGGATGAATAGATGAATTTGAGATTGTGTGATGCATATCAGATAATCATACCCACGGATACTTGAGGTGACATTGGAGTATCTAAGTGACATTAGGGTTTTGGTTGATTTGTGTCTTAAGGTGTTATTCTAGCACGAACTCTATGATAGATTGAACGTAAAGAATAGCTTCGTGTTATTTTACTACGGACTCTTAAATAGATCGATCAGAAAGGATAACTTTGAGGTGGTTTCGTACCCTACAATAATCTCTTCGTTTGTTCTCCGCTATTAGTGACTTCGGAATGACTCTTTGTTGCATGTTGAAGGATAGTTATATGATCCAACTATGTTATTATTGTTGAGATAACTTGCACTAGTGAAAGTGTGAACCCTAGGCCTTGTTTCCTAGCATTGCAATACCGTTTGTGCTCACTTTTACCACTTGCTACCTTGCTATTTTTATATTTTCAGATTATGAAAACCTTTATCTACCATCCATATTGCACTTGTATCACCATCTCTTCGCCGAACTAGTGCACCTATACAATTTACCATTGTATTAGGTGTGCTGGGGACACAAGAGACTCTTTGTTATTTGGTTGCAGGGTTGTTTGAGAGAGACCATCTTCATCCTATGCCTCCCACGGATTGATAAACCTTAGGTCATCCACTTGAGGGAAAGTTGCTACTGTCCTACAAACCTATGCACTTGGAGGCCCAACAACGTCTACTAGAAGAAGGTTGTGTAGTAGACATCACATAGCTATTGAAGTTCCTCCACAAGAGGCTCCATTAATAAATCGAAATCCTTTCCAGGACTTTTTGGACCTAGGGTGAGCAAGGCCATCATGTAGTTTGATTCATTGGTGCAGACATTTGGAGGCATGTTGTAAGGGATAACAAGCACTGGCCACATGCTATACGTGGCGCTCTGGTGGCCAAATGGGTTAAATCCATCTGAAGCTAAGCCAAGTCTAATGTTTCTTTGGTCAGCAGCAAACTTTTTGTGTTTCTGATTGAAGCTTTTCCACTCACTACCATGAGATGGATGGCTCATTACATTCTGATCTCTGTACTCCTGGTTCCTAGAATGCCACAATGCCACAATACATCCTCTCTTGTTTCAGCATCATGAAACAACCTCTACAATCTTGGTATAATTGGAAAATGTCTCAGAACTTTATGAGGAATCCTCTTCACAGCATTGCCATCTTTCCATTTCGATGATTGCATTTCGGGCATTCACTTAAGTTGGCATAATCCTTCTGGAATAGAACACAATTATTCTTACAAACATGTATCATATCATATCCAATTCCAACTGCATGAAGGAAATTCTTCATTTTACTTGTCACATCCCTAGTTCTGGTATGACCTAGGAGCTAGTCATGTGCGCATCATGTTTAAATTTCATTTAACTTTGAAATGGGGATTTTGAAACCCTCAGAAATCATTTCTGGAAATGACCCAGATAAAAATTTCTCCAAAAAGGTCCAAGAAAATGTTCATGTTCCTCTCTGAAAATATTGGACAGAGATAAAAATCAAACCAATATCTTTAGGAGCTCATAAGTATTTATTTTGGGCATTTGGAATTAATCGAGTAATTATTTGCGTTGGATAAATATTTTATTATATATAAAATATTGTCCAATAATTCTGAATTTTGGTGAGGGGCTTTGGAGTGGTCCAACTAGTCCCTACTAAAATTTACAGAATAAAATAAAATGATTTAGTATTTTTATTAAATCAAAACAAATGTCAGAAAATAGAAAACAAAAACAAAATAAAAGCAAAAGGGAAGAAAACCCACCTGCACCTACCTCCCTGTGCAGCCTGGCCTGGCCCAGTGGCCAACAGGCCGGCCCAGCCGACTGGAAGTGCCAGTCGTCCCCTTCCTCGCACCAGGAGGACAGGGGCACACGCCCGGCGCGCGCGGCCACGTGTCCGGCCACGCCACCTACCTGACTGGCCTCTCCCCCGACGCCCTGGCTATCCCGAACGTCGCCACGCGCCGCCCCGGACCTCTCGCACTCTCTCTCGCTCTCCCTCCTCCCCTGGATCTCTCCCTCTCCGCGTGCCCGAAGCGCTGCCGTCGCCGCCGCTCGCCGTTGTCACGCTCACCGCCTCCCCCTCGTCCTCTCCCTGTGCTCAGAACCTTCGCCACGTCGCCTGCTGCCTCCTCGTCGAGCCACGCACCTCCGGACGGCCTCCCATCGCCACCGTCGCTCCTTCACCGCCGGCCGCCGTGGATCCCCATCGCCGCCCCGTCGACCACAGCGCGTCCCCGAGCTCGCCGTCAAGCCCATCGAGATCGCCGTGAGCTGCTCCTCCTCCTCCCCTCTCCGTTCTCGCCCTCGCACAACCAGCCGTATCCCGCTCGCGCCCGAACACCGGCCGCCGCCGCGAGCTTCGCTCCGGCAGCTCCGCCGCCCCCGCAGCCTCCCGACTGCTCCACTGGATGCGCGCGAGCACCAGCTCCTCGGGGATGGTCTCCGCGGCCCATTTGGTCGCCGGAGACACGATCCCGAGCCCTCCGCCGCGTTCGGCCTCGCCGACGGCTAAACGCCGGCGGGATTGACCGGGTCAACCCGCACTAACTAACCCCCCAGTTGACCAGATTTGACTACCCAGGGTCAATGACAGGTGGGGCCCGGCCCTGCTAATGTTTTTGTTAGGATTAGTTTAATATCTAATTAACTCTATTAATTAACCGGTCACTGACGTGTGGACCCCACACGTCAGGTTTGACCTAGTCGGCTCCGTTAACCTGCTGACGTAGGCATGACGTCATGCTGACGCAATATCTCATTTTCTGGTTTAAAATTAATCAGGAAATTCCAGAATATATTCAAAACTTCAAAAATTCATAGAAATTCAGCCGTAGCTCAGATTGAAATAATTTATATATGAAAAATTATCAAAAAAATTCGATCTATCCATCTGTACCATTTTCATGCATGACAAACCAACCTATACATGTTGTATATATGAAAACACACTTATGGCATATTTAAGAGCTTATTTTGGAGTGCATTTAAACCCTTGGTTCAAATGGATCTCAACTAAATAAATGCTAGATGCATTAACTGAAACAACATCACATACTCATGCCATGTTCATGCATCATAATGTTGCATATGCTTGTGTTTGATTTCCGACACCATTCCTTCTCGATAGGTCCTGCTCCGGAAAGTGTTCGAGAGTACCTGTCTGAGGAGCAGTGCCCCCCTGTTGATCTACCAGGCAAGCAACCCCCCCTTGTTCATTTCGATAAAATCCTACTCTCTCGCTCCTGCTCTCTTTTATTGCATTAGGACAACAACGATTCAACTGCTACTTTATGCTGCGGTAGTTGAACCCATTCCTCTGCATGAACTGTCATTGCCACAGTAAATAGTTGAAACCCACTAGCATGTGTAGGAGTTGCTTGAACCATGTTGTGTTCTTTCCATGCCTTGCCTGCTATTGCTTAGAGTTGTGTCAGGTCTGATTCATTGGGAATGGATTGGAGTGTTATGCTATGTTCTGATGCTGAGAATTAAGCGTGTGAACACGAATTGGTAAAGGTAGCGGTGAGAGGCCATGTAGGAGTACACGGTGGGTTGTCTCATTGGGACCATCCTTAAGAACTGAGTTCTGTGTAAGTTGTCCAATGACTAGCTACTACCACACATTGGGCTCCGGGCGCTCCAAGCTCTCTCGACTTATTAACCTGCTTCTCTGTCCAGGAGTTGCAAATAGTTTCTGGTGTTTGTAGGTAGTGCTATTTTTCTACCGAGTGGCACCCGGCAGGGTGGGCTCGGGACAGACTAGGCACAGGTGGCACGGTGTACCAAGTGGCACCCGGATGGTGGGCTTGGGAACCCTGCTCACATCGTTTGGGGCCGTGAGCGACACCCCGGCCGGAAATTTATAAATTTAAAATTTTTAAATAAAAAAATCTTAATTGAAATTTTTTAAAAATTTTTTTTCTTTTTTAAATTAACATAAATTTTTTTTCAATTTTCCTGAACTGTTTTTATCTTCGTTTTTTTAAATCTATAAAATAAATCATCTTTTTTGAAATTTTGTTTATTTTGGAAAGTTTAAATTGTTTCTTTTTTTCTTTTTATTTTTCTATATTTTATTTTTTTTTTCTTCATTTTAAATCTTTCTTCTTTCATTTTAAAAAAAGAATTTTTTGATTTCAAATTTTTTTTTCATTATGAATAAATTTTCTTTTTTTTAAATTTTTAAAAAAAAATTATTTTTTATTTTCTTAGATATTTTTTTTTTTAAAAAATTTTCAAATTTAATTTTTTGAAAAATTTTTTTTTTCAAATTTTTTAATTTTATTTTTATAAATAAATTTTATTATAATTTTTGTTTTTTTCGTTTCAATCTTATTTTTTTCTCAATTTTTTTTTTTAAAAATTTCGGAAATTTTCTTTTTTAAATATTTTTAAACAAAAATGAATTTTTCAAAAAATTTTATTTTCAATTTAATCATATTCAGATTTTTCATTTTCATTGTTTTAATCTTTTATCTTTTTTTAATAATTTTTTTTGTCTTCCATTTTCTTTTATTTCTAAATGAGTTTTTTAAAAAATTAAAATTTTATTTTTAAAATTTTTTTTGTCATTTTTTCAAAAAAAAGAATACATTAATTTTATAAAACATTTTTTTTTTTTCTTTTTTTTTTCATTAAAAGAAATTTTTTTAATCAAGTGATTTTTTTGAATTTTTCTTTTTTTTAAAGCTTACATTTCTTTATTTTTTTTTGTGTTTTTTTTTTTTAAAATTTTTTTTCAATAAAAATTTTTTCAAAAAAAAAAATTTAAAAATTTAAAAAAAATATTCTTTTATATCTTTTTTTTTTCAATTCAATTTATGCGCCCCTTTTTTTTATTAAAAAAAAATTTTTTTTTTTTTTTTTTTTTTTTTTAAAAAATTTTTTATTTTTTTTTTTTTAAAATTTTTTTTAAATTTTTTTTTTTTTTTTTTTTTTTTTTTTTTTTTTTTTTTTTTTTTTTTTTTTTTTTTTTTTTTAATTTTTTTTTTTTTTTTTTTTTTTTTTTTTTTCATTTATTTAATATTTTTTTTTTTTTAATATATTTAATTTAATTCTTTTTTTTTAGGGCAATATTTTCAAATTCTCCTTGCGAGGATGGAACCCAAATAGCGTGATAGACCTGGACTAGAGTCTTGCGTGGTTAGTCAGGTTGTGGCCGACACCCTCGCCAGGCTTCCGCTTGAAGGTTGCCGAGATACATGACGTGTACATGGTGATAAGTGGTGAGAGCGTGTGTGATGAAGTACACCCCTGCAGGGTTATCATGATCTATTCGAATAGCCGTGTCCTCGGTTATGGACTTCTTGGATGCTTACGTGGTACATAGACAACTTAAAGTGGATACTCTAAAATGCTCAAGACAAGTGTGAGTGCTATGGATGGCCTTCTCGTAGGAGAGACGGGGATGAATCCATAGTAGTGTATTGATGTGGTGATTAGTGGACTCGTGTGCGCTGCCTCACCTCAAAGAAGTTTCTCATTGTCGTAGAACAGGATAGCCACTGAGTCAAAGCTGGCTTGCTGCAACTAAACCCCACATTACCTTCTTGATACAAATGCATGTATGATAGGATCTGATGTAAGTCTTGCTGAGTACCTTTGTACTCACGTTTGCTTTATTTATGTTTTGCAGGTGAGACATCTGTCTCACTAGTAGTACCGCTTGGACTTCGACGAGTAGCTTGTTACCTCAGCTACGATCTTGTACCTTGGAGGGACTTGTAGATAGTCAGGCTTCTCGGCCTTTTTCTTTTGTAGTTGTCTGTACTCAGACATGTAATGCTTCCGTTGCTTGTATGCTCTGAAATGATGGGTCATGTGACCCCTGTTTGTATTTATGCTATGTGGCTCTTCTAGCCTTTATCTATATGAGTTTGCGTTATGTTGTGATGCCATGTTGTACATCATACTTGCATGTTATGCGTACGTGTGACGTGTATTGCTATGTGTGGGATCCGACAATCTAGTTGTTTGTCCTTGGCAGCCTCTCTTATGGGGAAATGTAGTCTAGTGCTTCCTTGAGCCATAGTAGTCCGCTACAGCCCGGTTCACCGGAGTCCTGCTAGCCCAGCACTACTGCTCAGAACACTTGACTGGCCGGCATGTGTTCCACTTCGTTCCTATGTCTGTCCCTTCGGGGAAATGTCACGTGATGATTTCTGGAGTCCTGTTAGCCCAGTGCTACAGCTGGATTCATACGCTGTTGACCGACATGCTCGATGTGATTCATGTATGCTTGTCTCCATAGGTCTGTGCCGCTTTGGGTTCACGACTAGCCATGTCGGCCCGGGTTCTCTGTCATATGGATGCTAGCGACACTATCATATACGTGAGCCAAAAGGCGCAAACGGTCCCGGGCCATGGTAAGGCGACACCCGTGGGGATACCGTGCGTGAGGCCGCAAAGTGATATGAGGTGTTACATGCTAGATCGGTGTTGACTTAGAATCAGGGTCCCGACAGCTTTGGTATCAGAGCCTGACTACCTGTGGGATTACCAAGCCAACCTGGTCGAAGTTGAGTCTAGAAATTCTTTAGCTATATAGGGGAATTGATTGTGGATGGGAACGTAAGGCTCTTTTTACTCCTTATGCCTCATGCCTTCTGATCTGAGTCATCCTATCTTTCCTACGGGGTTAAGGAACTAGGCTTTTTCTTCCGTCTATCAGGATCACGTGTTACTACTCCATAGTCTCTTAGGATTGGTTGATCAGAGTAATATCCCAGTTCGAGTACCTCCGGTGTAGTCTGTTTAGTAATATCTCAGAACCTTGGGTGATGATGTTGAGTTTGATGCTACCCCATCATTTGCAGGATGTCTCATTTTGAGCATTTTACTGCCGTTATGCTGCCGGAATTTGTCCTAGGAGTTTGAGATATACTAAATTCTGGTGCTACCTTCTGCATCCTATAGTTGATGCTGATTCCATCCTTGTTTTCCTTGGTTTCGATCTTCAGGATGTTGCCGGTTAACCGAAGTTCTGTTGCTCGTAGCCGGAACCACGGAGATGGTAGGGATGAGGATCCTCCCGACCAGTCTTCGTTGACAGAGTTCATGTTAGAGATGGAGAGGAACAAGAATGAGTCTAACCGCTTGTTAGCACGTATCGAGGAGAACACCGCACCCCAGTGCAAAGAGTCAGTGACCATCTATGATTTCATTGGTCTGAAACCACCTACCTTCCATCATTCCATTGAACCACTCGATGCAGATGACTGGCTCTGTAGTATCACACACAAGCTGCGTTCGGTGAACGTAGCTGAAAGTAACAAGGTCACCTACTCTGCATATCACCTGTAAGGTCCTGCTAGTATTTGGTGGCAGAACTATGAGGCTATGCTTCCAGCTGGCCAGATACCTACCTGGAGAGATTTCACTGAGGCTTTTCGCGAGCATCACATTCCTCAAGGCCTCATTGACCGCAAGAGAGAAGAGTTCTGTAGTTTCACCCAGGGTAAGATGGCTGTTGATGCTTACAGTAGAGAGTTTGAGAACCTTGCCCGCTATGCTACAGAAGAAGTGTCCACGGACGCCAAGAAGCAGGCTAGGTTCCGGAAGGGTCTCAACCCCAAGTGATCTCCACTTGCACCATTGCAATACATTCCAGGCTCTTGTGAACAAGGCCATTAATGCAGAGACAGCTCAACTCACTTACGAGGAGTCTCGTAAGCACACCCGTGATTTGGGTTTCTTCCTTCCGGTTCTAGTTCTCAGAAGCGCCGGATTTGGGTTCCGAACTCCGCTCTTCCACCCGGTTATACACCGAGGCCATCTTGTGTGGCACCTCACCCAGTTCAGTTACATGCTCCACCCAGGCCTATTGGTAGACCGCTTGTCAATGCGGGTCCACGTCCTACTTCAGGGACTTGTTTCACATGCGGAGAGCCAGGACACTATGCACGTGACTGCTCTCAAACCAACTATGCTCCACCCCAGCCTGAGAAGTCTGTTGGCCGTGGTAAGCCATCACGCAAGATGATTAGTGTCAAGTCAGCTCCCACTGAACGTGTGTAGGATCTAGAAGTAGATGTGTCTAAAGGGGGGGTGATTAGACACTTAGTGCTAAAGTTGCAATTTTTAAGCTTTTTCGGTTTAAGTGGGGTTTAGGCACAATTTCAACACACACAATACATATCAAGCAAGCATGCAAAGAGTATATGAGCAGCGGAATGTAAAGCATGCAACTGCCAAGAATTGTAAAGGAAGGGTTGGAGAGATCAAACGCAATTTGAGACACGGATGTTTTTCCCGTGGTTCGGATAGGTGGTGCTATCCTACATCCCACGTTGATGGAGACTTCAGCCGACAAAGGGTAACGGTTGTGAGAGTCCACGGAGGGCTCCACCCACACAGGGTAACGGTTGCGCGAGTCCA
>NC_053025.1:415163929-415178783 GCF_003073215.2 Triticum urartu
AATGCTGTCAACCATTCTCAATGTTTAACAACCACCATGATAGTAATTAAATTTATTCCTTTGAAGTAGGGAAAAATTGGCTTTACGCAAAACTGTAACCATAGAGCTTCCACCAGCCAAATATGCATATAGTATAGCTGTTTCATTCCATTACTCTCTATGTGTTACCTTGCCAGCATATTCCATGTGCTGACCCGTTT
Source organism: Triticum urartu (assembly GCF_003073215.2). NCBI lineage: Eukaryota > Viridiplantae > Streptophyta > Magnoliopsida > Poales > Poaceae > Triticum > Triticum urartu. The sequence continues at coordinate 415,164,130 of NC_053025.1, forward strand.
CGGGCTGCAACGTTAATGTTGCAGACTTTTCAGACGATGATTAAGGAGTTTTTAGGTCGTGGTCCTATACTCAGTGATGCCGTTGGAGTTGATGGACTCACTTATCTTCCAAGCCTTCCGCTGTTATCGTTATTAGATGGCCTTAAGCCATACTTATTGTAATAAGCTCTCTTTTGAGACACTCGATGTAATAAGTGTGTGATTTCTACTCTGTTATAGATCCTCCGAGTACTGTGTGGTGTCAGCATTACTGATCCAGGGATGACACCGGAGCACAGAGATCAGACTGTTTGAGGATTGGTCGCTACAGAGATGGTGTCAGAGCACACGCTGACTGTAGGACACGACCACTAAGTTAGAGACCTAGAACACTATTCACTCTCTTCTCTTCTGACCTCTCATCTTTTCTACTCTTTAGGATGGCGGATGCAAGGAACAAGTTCACACAACCGGATGAAGATACACCCTTTGGCCGCCACTTGAAGGAAGTCACTAGATACCTGAATATAGGAGTACCAAGCTTCACGGGAACCTACAACGCCACTTTACCTGAAGAAGAGCGCTGGATGATTCAAGTTCAAGTTCCAGGAAGGACGTTCATGCCAGTCATTGAGCCCATAGAGTTTCCTTTTGATGCACCAACTTGGAGTCTAGGAAAGAGCATGGCAGCTCACATCGCCATGGGATGCATTGGAGAAGTCTACCGCCAGGATCTCAAGGATACTATCTACTAGATTTGTGGGCGTCGAGATGAGCACTGGGAGATGAGAACCAGGAAGGATAGATCAATCGCAGCTTTTATCCAGGAGTTAAACCAGCACATTCGACAACAAGAGAACCAGATGTGCACCGACATGATAGACCTGAAGAAGGCAAGGACAAGAATCAAGGAACTGGAGGAAGAACTCAACGCTACACGTGAAGATTATGAAGAAGAAATTGAAGTATTGGTGGAGAAGAATGACGACCTGATCAAGAAGATTGGAATATTTATAGGAGACCCTACGCCAGTAGAGGAAGACGAAGAACCCAAGGAAATTAGCCCGGAAGAATACATCATCATCGACGGCACCGACTCGGAAGCAGATAGTAGCGATGATGATCATGTTGATGAAGCTGGAGCAGATATCATGGAGTCTGCAACCGAAGAATATTTCTAGTAGACCACCCCATTAGTAGTAGTAGTCCACCATGTAAATATAGTAGTCCGAGCACTTTTGCGGTAGTTAGATCGATTGTATGCCCTTGTTTGATTGATTGAAGTGAATTGTTTGTTTTGCCTCATGTGCATATGGGTAGTGTTTTCTCTTTAGACCCCCTCTATTCTTATATCTCATCTTTTCTAAACCCTCAGATGCCTCCGAGACATGACCCCGGATTTACCTTTCCACCAGAGCTCACCCAGTTGATCCAGCAGCAGAACACACTGATGCAGTTGCTAGTCCAGAATCAGAACCAGGGGAACAACAACAACAACCCACCACCACCACCACCTGTTGACCACTTAGCCCGATTTCTTAGGCTGAATCTGCCGGTGTTTTCCAGTAGCACTGAGCCGATAGTAGCAGATGATTGGCTCCGCAAGACAGCTAGGGAGTTGACCACAGCAGGATGCACAAATGCGGAGAAGGTGAAGTTTGCCGCGCATCAGTTAGAAGGACCCGCAGCATCATGGTGGGAAAATTTCACAGCCACTTTTCCAGTCGACACTATCACATGGGACCAGTTTCAGCAGGCTTTTCGTACTGCACACGTTTCAGCAGGAGCTATGGCCATGAAGAAGCGTGAGTTTCGCAACTTGCGCCAAGGAGGAAGGACAGTTGGCCAGTATGTGGAGGAATTTAGTAAGCTAGCACGTTATGCCCCAGATGATGTCTCTACGGATGCAGCTAAGCAGGAGAAGTTTCTAGAAGGACTGAATGATGAGTCGAGCATGCAGTTGATGGTAGCAACCTTCAACAACTACTAGGAGTTGGTAGATCGCGCTCTTATGATTGAAGGGAAGCAGCAGCAGATTGAGAATCGCAAGAGGAAGTATGGACAAGGAAAGTACAATACAGGAGCTCAGCAGAAGCCACGTTTTACCCCTAGACCGAGAGGACATTTTCAGCATACTCATGGAGGAGGTAGCTCGCACAATCACAATGGCACCAAGAATGGTAATGGCAACGGAGGAAGCAACGGCCAGAACCGCACCAACCCCTCAACCCCAGCCAAGAAGGACCTAAGCCAAGTCACTTGCTTTAAGTGTCCGAAGACAGGACATTATGCCAATGAATTTCCTGAATTACAAAATGGAAATAGCAATGGAAGTTCTGGGAAGAAGCCGAATCCTTTCAACAGGGGACAGGTGAACCACGTTAGCGTGGAGGAGGTTGAAGCTCAGCCCGATGCAGTAATAGGCTAAGTTTTTGGTTAATTCATTTACTGCACTCGTTCTTTTTGATACTGGCGCATCACATTCATACATCTCAAGGGGATTTGTGGATAAGTATAACCTACCAACCCAAGCCTTTAGGTCACCCATGTTAGTAACCTCGCCCGGAGCAGAGTATGTGGCTAGTATATGGTGTGATCGCTTACCATTAAGGATTGGTAACTATGTTTTTCCCTCAGACCTAATAGTATTGGAATCTCAAGGATTGGATGTGATATTAGGCATCGATTGGTTATCAAAGTATGAAGGGAATATTGAGTGTGCTAGTAAGTCAATTTTGCTTACCACCCCAGAAGGGAGAAGGATCAAGTATGTATCCCGGCATGTGCCAAAGAGGACTCAAGTAAATTGCCTAACAGGAGTTGTGCAGGAGGAAGTACCAGTGGTAAGGGATTTCCCTGATGTATTTCCAGAGGAGTTGCCAGGCATGCCACCGGATAGAGATATTGAGTTTTTGATTGAGCTATTGCCAGGCATAGGTCCAATATCAAAGAGACCATATAGGATGCCAGCAAAGGATTTGGTGGAAATTAAGAAGTAGATTAAAGAGTTACTGGATAAGGGATATATTCGCCCAAGTTCTTCGCCTTGGGGATCGCCAGTACTTCTAGTGGAGAAGAAGGATGGATCGTTAAGGATGGTTGTTGATTATCGAGGATTGAATGAAGTAATGATCAAGAACAAGTACCCACTACCAATGATCAACGATCTGTTTGATCGATTGCAAGGAGCTAAGGTATTTTCCAAGATCGATCTGCGATCAGGATACCACCAGTTGAAGATTCGAGAACAGGATATTCCGAAGACAGTTTTTACCACCAGGTATGGGTTGTACGAGTATACCGTTATGTCATTTGGTCTGACTAACGCACCTGCCTATTTTATGAACATGATGAACAAAGTGTTTATGGAGTTTTTGGATAAGTTCGTCGTAGTGTTCATTGATGATATCCTGGTTTATTCGAAGAACGAAGAGGAACATAAGGAGCATTTGCGTTTGGTACTTGGAAAGCTCAGAGAACATCAATTATATGCCAAGTTCAGCAAATGTGAGTTTTGGTTGAAGGAAGTAGGATTCCTCGGACATGTTATATCTGGAGAAGGTATAGCAGTAGATCCCGCTAAAGTTGAAACCGTGACCAAGTGGGAAGCCCCAACAACAGTTGGAGAGATCCGGAGTTTCCTTGGACTCGCAGGATACTACCGGAGATTTATTGAGAATTTCTCAAGGATTGCGAAACCTATGATTGAGTTGTTGAAGAAAGATACCAAGTTCATATGGACAGAGGAATGTGAGGCTAGTTTCCAGGAATTGAAGAAACGTTTGGTTACCTCACCAGTGTTGATTTTGCCAGACCGGACCAAAGATTATGAGGTGTATTGTGACGCTTCACGTCGAGGACTTGGAGCAGTGCTTATGCAGGAAGGGAGAGTTGTTTCATATGCCTCAAGACAACTGAAGCCACATGAGTTGAATTATTCTACGCATGATTTGGAGTTAGCAGCCGTAGTGCATGTGTCGGCGTTTTGGGAACGGGGGTCCCCAGACTTGCGTGCCTGCACAGCCCGTCTTCATCAACACAGACCCAAGACCCTCGCGAGGGGCCAAGCCTCGCGGGGCGGATGACACGGAGCTTCCTCAGGCACGGCCTCATCAGGCTGGCTCGCAAGGAGGCAGAGAGATCAAGGCAGGGTACCTCACGAGGTGCCCGCGACGCAAGCCATGACGACCAAGGGTGCCAGGCGGGCGCCAGCCGCGCAGTGTCCTCCTTTCGTCTATGGTGCAAAGGGAGCAAGCGCAGGCGAGAGCATCAAGCAAAGGCACCCGTTTCGGTGCAACGAGACCAAGACCAGTCCAACAGCAGGGAGGAAGTCATTGTGGAGCCCAAGCCAGCGTCACCACCAGAGCCTTTGGCAGGCGAGGACCAACTTTAGTCAGGATAAGTGTACCAGATGTTCCCCTTTAAAATGGCCAATTGTTGGCACCCTTCCCGCTCAATATTTGGGAAGAGGCCCAGGGCCTTTGCCTATAAATAGGACTAGCCACCCCCAGGGTAGAGAGATCTAGAATCGGCCAACCCAGAAACAAGCTAGGATCGAAATCGAAGAGAATCGAGAAGAGAGAGAGAGAGAAGGGTGACTGAACTCCTCCTAGCAGCTCGTCGCCCCAGCCAAGAACAGACCCTCGCGAGGCTGTTCTTCCTTGTATTGCTCATCATCATCAGCCCAAGAGGCAATCCACCACACCACACACTGGAGTAGGGTATTACACCACAACGGTGGCCCGAACCAGTATAAACCCTGTGTCTCTTGTGTTGTTCTTTCCATAGCTTAGATCTTAGCGAGGCGGAGGGGTGCAGGTAGGTAGAAGGCGAAATCTCTACACGCACCCCAGTGTTCGAACCTCAAGGGTCTGCCGGAATCCGAAATTTGGCGCGCCAGGTAGGGGTGCGCCGGAATTCGTCTTCCACCACCCCGTTCTCCTCCGACCATCGCGTCCATGTCTGACGCTCGTCGGGCCCGCGCCGAGCGCTGGGCCGCTCTCGCCTCCCGCATCGCCCAGACGGCTCCTGTCGGCGGGCGTCCTCGCCGTTCCCCGTCTCCTGCCGTCAACGCCGCCACCGGCCCGGCGGGGGACGAGCAGCAAGCGTCGTCTCAGCATCCGTCCGTGCGGCAAGACGGCCGCACCGCTACTCCCTCGCTCACCCCAGCTGGTTCGTCGTCCCGCGCGCTCCGCGCTCCCATGGAGGCTCGAGTTGCGCTCATCGCGGCAAACGATCTCCTGCGCTACCATCCCGTCGACGACGTCTACGAAGAATGGCTTGACCGCGTCGCCGAGCTCGTCCGCGCCGCAGGGGGCTCTCCTGCGCCGTCCGTTCCGCTGCACCGCACCCCGCCCCGCGCGGGTGACGAAGCTCCGGGGGCGCCCCAGCCGCCTCCTCCTCAAGAAGGCGCCATGGCTCCAAGGCGCGTGGCCCCTGGGCGGAACCCGCTTCGTTAGGTGCCAGCGCGGCAAGAGCAGAGCTGCCAAGAAGTCCCTCGCCCGCAAGAAGCTGCCCGGGCGCTCCCTGCTCCAGCACGCCGCGACAATGCTCCTGCTCCCGCATGTCAAGACCCCGCGCTGCTCCCAGCTGCAGCGCATGGGGAGATGCAAGACCAAGCTCTCCGTCACCCAAGGCCTCCCGTGGCCATAGCAGGCTGCCGTGCCTTCACCACCGAGCTACGCAGCGTCGTGTGGCCCGGCAAGTTCAAGCCAGACCTGCCTCCTCGTTACGACGGCACGGCCGACCCTGCGGAGTTCCTCCAGCTCTATGAGCTAGGCATCGAAGCTGCCAACGGAGACGAGAAGGTCATGGCAAACTGGTTTCCCATGGCGCTCAAGGACGGGGCCCGCACCTGGCTCCTGAACCTGGCTCCAGGCACGATCTCCTCCTGGGACGAGATGCGCACCCGCTTCATCGCCAACTTCTAAGGTACTCGCGACCGGCCACCCGCCGTGAGCGACATGCGCCGCATCAAGCAACAACCCGGAGAGAACCTGCAGAAGTACATCCAGCGCTTCAACAACGCATGCCTCAAGATTCCCAAGGTGACCAAGGAGGCCATCATCTCAGCCTTCTCCGACAGCGTGCGCGATGTCAAGATGAAGGAGGAGCTGGCGATGCATGAAGACCTGTGCACTTCCTTGGAGTTGTTCAACTTGGCAACCAAGTACGCCAGGGCTGAAGAAGGGCGTCTCTCCCTCCTCGAGCTGCCTGCCGCAGACCCAGAAGAGAAGAAGCCCAAGGCCAAGGATGTGAAGCGCAAGGGGGCTGCCGTGCTCGCGGCAGAACCAGACACCAAGCGGGGAAGAGATCAACCCGAATCTTCCAAGGGCAGTCGGTACTGTGTGTACCACGAACTCCACACCCACAACCCCAACGAATGTCAAGAGCTCCGAGCCGTGCGAGAAGGAAGGATCGGCCGTCGCCCCGACCACGGTGACCGGGGCTACGGTCGAGGAGGAGGAGGAAGGAACGCAGGACGCTGGGAAGACCGCTGCCCGCGCCAAGGGTGGCGCGATCGACCTCGCGAGGATCGCTGGCAAGACCCGCCTCGTGAGGGAGACTGGAGGGATCAGCCTCGCGAGGATCGCCCGCAAGGCAACGCAGGCCTCCCTCCGCTGCCGCCGCAACCAAGGAGAAACGAGGACCGCCATCAAGACGAGGGGGCTGGGGGCTTCCAGGAGCCACGCGCGATCGCCTGCATCCTGGGCGGGGCTCAAGCCCCAGCCTCTCAACACATCTTCAAGTAGTTGGCCCTCGAAATGAATGCAGTCCTCCCCAAGCTCGAAGCCACGCGCCCTCTCAAGTGGTCGGCGTGCGCCATCACATTCAGCTCAGCAGATCAGCTCAAGTGTGCGGCCACAGCCGGAGTCCTCCCGATGCTTTGTTCCCCAATCATCAGCAACATGGTGGTCACCAGGACCCTCATCGATGGTGGGGCAGGGCTCAACGTCCTGTCCATGGAAACATTCAACAATCTCCAAGTGCCCTACAACCAGCTTCAGCCAACCAAGCCTTTCTCTGGAGTCACCGACGGTTCCACGGTCCCGATTGGGCAGGTCTGCCTCCCTGTCACCTTCGGGGCACGCGACAACTACCGCACCGAGCTCATCGACTTCGACGTCGCCCACATTCACCTGCCGTACAACGCCATCCTTGGGTACCCAGCGCTGGCAAAGTTCATGGCCGTAACTCACCACGGCTACAACGTCCTCAAGATGCCAGGAAGTGGCGGAGTCATCACGGTGCCCTGTGAAGAGAAGGACGCGGTGTGTTCCCTGGAACGAGCCTTTCAGGACGCATCACTGGAAGACCCGGATCGCGGAAGTAGGAGGCTTCCCAAGACCGCCCCCAAGAAGAAGAAGACATCGTCCGGCCCGACCCCTCAGGAGGCAGGCCTCAGGGCCCGCGCCTGCCTAGGGGGAACCTCCTTCCATCGCATAGGAAAGCACGCCCGACACCCTCCTCAGGCAGGGCTCGGGGGCTCTCCCCTGGAGGGCCACCGACCTGGCTAAGGTCACGAGGGAGGCGCTTGGGCACCACATGGAGGCGTGTTTCGAAGCACGTTTCCCTCAAGAAGGAGTAAGGCAAGGAGAGCTAGACCCTCAGGAGTTCGTCAGCAAGGCCATTCAGGAGCTACATGAGTCAAGAGTCATGAAAGGCGGCCGCCGCCTACCAGCTATGGCTCCCCATCCAGGCGAGGATGGTGGGCTGCGCATCTGCATCGACATACCAGGGCTCAATCGAGTCGCCTCTCTGGAGCACCTCTGGCCCTCGCGAGTGGGGCGCTGCGAAGGCCCGCCCCACAGCTACGTTCGCATGCCTTACGGCTTGCCGAACGCGGCTGCCACGTACCAGCGCCTCATGAGGGGTATCATGGAGGCTCAAGAGGCCAGGCGTTCCGCAGCCCTGGCGGAGATGGAGATTGTCCGCGAGGAGCCACCAGCGCCTCCGGAGCCTCCCGAGGCCCCTGGGTTTGGGGGCTCGTGAGGATCGGCTTCCGCAGCCCACCGAGTCTGCTACACCAACACTCCTTCGTCCTCAACATCATCAGGTGACATCTTTCAAGTCTCATTTCCAGCTGGGAGCGCCCCCCAGGGCTGCATTATTCCCAGGCCGCGTGGGTCCGTCCCTGCGGCATGTATCCCTTTTATTTCATGTTGTTAGCTTACTTTGTTGGGGGCGCCCCACGGGCTGCATCATCCCCAAGTCGCTCGGGCCTGACCCAGTGATGTCCGCCTTCCCAGCATCTATTTGAATGAATCCACTCCTTCGCGGCTAATGTGTTTGACCTAGTTGCGCGCTCAACTGACGCCAACTGACGAAGCTGCTCCCAAACGGCACGACGCTTGCGCATGGGTCCGTCCCTGCAGCGCCGACAAACCTGAATGGCTGAGCTCTGGCCGCGGCAGCCCCGCATGGCGCCACCTCGTCAAGCCTTCAGTGCCACATCACCCCTCGGAAGCAACCAACGGCTGACTGTCAATTGTCATGGTAACCCCTCGTTCTTTCTATGATGGGTCTACAGGATCTCCTAAAGGAGCTGCGTCAGGTGAGGCCCTTGCGGTGTCTCCTTCACTCTCATCCGCGCGAACCGCTTGCACGTTAAAGGGGGGGGTGCCTGAGCATCGCGACTCAGGGCTCCTACTGGCTCTCCAGCCCTCACCCTCTGGCCTTGTCCATGGCATCGCGACCTGGCATACCAGCGACGGCTGAGACTCGCTCGAGGGCCGGGACCGGAGGACGTAGAGCAGAAAGGGGAGCAAAGGCGAGAGGGGAGGGACACGCGAGGACCTCGCCGAGAAACCTCACGCCTGCCGATGCACGGACCCGGCGACACACCAGAGAGCGGCCCCTGATTCTCAAGATAAGTCACCACCCGGAAGCACCAGCTACCGTGGCACCATCCCCGCACCTAATGCAATCCCGTGTTAGCGACGCCGCTCTCCTTTCTCACTGAACGACGGCTGCTTGAGCGCCAAAGGGGACCTCCTGAGCATCGCGACTTAGGGGCTCTTACCGGACCCCGGGTCGCTCACTTCCTGGCCTTGACCACGGCATCGCGACCTGGCATACCAGCAACGGCTGAAGCCGCCTTGGGACTGGGACCTGTCGGCGCAGAGCACCAAGCCCTCGTGAGGTTCGAAAGGGAGAGCTGAGCTAAGACGGAATGAGCAACTCGCAAAATTCTATGACAAGGGTTATATTAACAAAACAGGACCACATGCACCTTACAAGCCCCCACGGGACGTGTCTTTGATTCCTCGCAGGGAACAGATCCTAAAAGGACGCTAACTACACGCGCCCCTGCAAAAGACGCTATCATCGACAGTGGGCCGTCAAGCACCGGCGCCAACCCCATCCAGATCAGAGTCGGCGACGGCCTGATGAGCCCGCCCCGCTCCAGGAGCGGCGCCAGCTCGGGGGCTCGTAGCTGTCGTCGCTCGTCTCCGGAGTCGCGAAGAGCTCGCCGGAGTCACTGGAACCTCCGCCGCCTCCGCCGCCTGAGGAGCCGCCAAGGGAGCGGTCGGCGGGCCCAGTCCTCGCCGTAGCAGGGTCCCGACCACATCTCTCGGGGCAGCACTCCTGCCGGCGCCCGTTCGCATCGAAGACCTTGAAGAACATCATCGAAGCACCGTCGTACTCCAAGTGGATCGCGAAGGCGCCTCTTGTCCTGCAGACCCGGGCGATTTTGCTCCAGCCTCGAGTCATGAAGACCTCGCCCGGGGTAACGACCGCGACCTCTGCCTCGGTCACAAGGGTGCTGCAGCCAAAGCTCCAGGAGTTCTCCCTGCGGGATGATGGAGGCGAAGAAGGGAGGAAGGAGAATCCAAGACTGAGGAGGCATGGCGGCGTGGAGCACAAACTCTCGGGAGGAGCCCTCGGTGTGGACCCCAAGGGGGTCCCACACCTTCGTGACCCGTCGGCGCCGACGGCGGCGCCGCCCGTGGCGATCGACATCGACTCCTTCAGAGCCCTCGATGTGGGCGTACAAGGGAAGCGGGAACCCCGGCGGTGGCCGCTCGCACCAGGGCCTCGACACCACCTGATGGGCCCCCTCGTCCCGGCCGCAGAGGGCGAGCCGTTTCTTCGGCGGGAGCGGGTCTGGTTCCTCTCGGGGAGCCTTTCCCTTCTCTGTCATCGAGAACCGGTGGATCGGAGCCATCACAGCAAGACGGAGCAAGGAACGGGAAGAAGGAGAAGCAAGAAGGGATGGACTGGAAGGGCGCGCGTCGTTCCGTACTTATGGCCAGCGAAGGCCAACCGCCAACCTCCACGATCGCAGGTAATCATGATCCGCCTTGCATGCAGGGACTTGTTAAATCCGTGCAGTTGCCGAGGCGCCATGGGGAAGTGGATACGCCCACGTCCAATCAACCACCATGCGGCGCCCAAGGCCGCAGGCTGTTAGGGCCCGCGGAGCTTCGCTCTTGCCCTTTTGCCTCCCTGCACGGCCAAGTCCGAGCGCGCCTTGGGCCTGGGGGCTATTGTCGGTGTTCTGGGAATGGGGGTCCCCAGACTTGCCTGCCTGCGGCCTGTGGCGTGGCTCAAAGGGGGGCCCAGCACGGCCCGTCTTCATCAACACAGACCCAAGACCCTCGCGAGGGGCCAAGCCTCGCGGGGCAGACGACACGGAGCTTCCTCAGGCACGACCTCATTAGGCTGGCTCGCGAGGAGGCGGAGAGATCAAGGCGGGGTACCTCACGAGGTGCCCGTGACGCAAGCCATGATGACCAAGGGTGCCAGGCGGGCGTCAGCCATGCAGTGTCCTCCTTTCCTATTTGGTGCAAAGGGAACAAGCGCAGGCGAGAGCATCAAGCAAAGGCACCCGTTTCAGTGCAACGAGACCAAGACCAGTCCAACGGCAGGGAGGAAGTCATTGTGGAGCCCAAGCCAGCGTCACCACCAGAGCCTTTGGCAGGCGAGGACCAACTTTAGTCAGGATAAGTGTACCAGATGTTCCCCTTCAAAATGGCCAATTGTTGGCGCCCTTCCCGCTCAATATTTGGGAAGAGGCCCAGGGCCTTTGCCTATAAATAGGACTAGCCACCCCCAGGGTAGAGAGATCTAGAATCGGCCAACCCAGAAACAAGCTGGGATCGAAATCGGAGAGAATCGAGAAGAGAGAGAGAGAGAAGGGTGACTGAACTCCTCCTAGCAGTTCGTCGCCCCAGCCAAGAACAGACCCTTGCGAGGCTGTTCTTCCTTGTATTTCTCATCATCATCAGCCCAAGAGGCAATCCACCACACCACACACTGGAGTAGGGTATTACACCACAACGGTGGCCCGAACCAGTATAAACCCTGTGTCTCTTGTGCTGTTCTTTCCATAGCTTAGATCTTAGGAAGGCGGAGGGGTGCAGGTAGGTAGAAGGCTAAATCTCCGCGCGCACCCCAGTGTTCGAACCTCAAGGGTCTGCCGGAACCCAAAATCCGACAGCATGCATTGAAAACATGGAGACATTTTCTCATTGGAAACCATTGTGAGGTGTACACGGATCATAAGAGTTTGAAGTACATTTTCACACAGAAGGAGTTAAATCTCAGACAAAGGAGATGGTTGGAACTTATCAAGGATTATGATATGAAATTGCATTATCACCCTGGAAAGGCTAATGTAGTAGCTGACGCATTAAGCCGCAAGAGCCATGTCAATACATTAATGACGGGAGGAATACCAAGGGAGTTAGCCGAAAATCTTTGTGAACTATGTTTGGAAATAGTTCCGAGAGGTTATGTAGTAGCAATGGAGATTCAGTCAACCTTGATGGATAAAATCAGGGAAGCTCAGAAAGCTGACAAAGAGATCGCCGCTATAAAGGAGAAACTGAGCAAAGGAAAAGCTAAAGGATTCCGTGAGGATGAGCACGACACCCTATGGTTTGAAGACCGTGTTTACGTGCCCAATGACCCGGAGATCAGGAAGTTGATTTTGCAAGAGGCACACGACTCACCGTATTCAATTCACCCAGGAAATACCAAGATGTATCTGGATTTGAAGGATATTTTCTGGTGGACCGGAATGAAGAAGGATATAGCGGAGTATGTAGCAGTTTGTGATGTATGTCAGAGAGTAAAGGCAGAGCATCAGAAGCCAGTAGGATTGTTACAACCATTACCAATACCCGAATGGAAGTGCGATAAGCTAGGCATGGATTTTATCACGGGATTGCCCAGGACTCGTTCAGGCTATGACTCGATTTGGGTTGTAGTTGATCGATTGACGAAAGTAGCTCATTTCATCCTAGTAAAGACCACTCACACCACTGCTAAGTTGGCAAAGATATACATGACCAGGATCGTATGTCTGCATGGAGTTCCAAGGAGTATCATATCGGATAGAGGAACCCAGTTTACCTCAAAGTTCTGGAAGCAGTTGCACGAAACTTTGGGAACCAGGCTAGAATTCAGTACAAATTTTCATCCACAGATAGATGGACAGACCGAGAGAGTCAATCAGATTTTGGAGGATATGCTGACAGCTTATGCGCTAGATTATGGATCTAGTTGGGATGATAATTTGCCATATGCAGAGTTCTCTTACAACAATAGTTACCAAACCAGTTTGAAAATGGCCCTTTTCGAAGCTTTGTACGGAAGGAGGTGCAAGACACCATTGTCATGGGACGAAGTTGGAGACCGCCAGTTGTTTGGTCCTGACTTGATTAAAGAGTCTGAACAGAAGGTGAAGCAGATTCGCGATAGGCTCAAGGTAGCCCAGTCCAGACAGAAGAGTTATGCGGATTCTAAACGCAAGGAGACAGTTTATGAAGTCGGAGATAGAGCTTATCTTCGAGTATCTCCACTTCGGGGAACAAAGCGTTTTGGAGTTAAAGGGAAGTTAGCACCACGATTTGTAGGACCATATCGAGTTTTGGAGCTTATGGGAGAAGTGGCCTACAAGTTGGAATTGCCCGAAGGATTCTCAGGAGTACATGATGTGTTCCACATTTCTCAGTTAAAGAAATGTCACGCGGAGATGGCTGACATACCGTTGAGAGACACAGTGCCATTGGAAACTATTCAGTTGGATAACGATTTGACCTACGAGGAGAAACCAGTTAAGATTCTCGAGCATGCCAGCCGAGTTACTCGCAGCAAGGTTATTAAGTTTTGCAAAGTTCAGTGGAGCCACCACACAGAGGATGAAGCCACTTGGGAGCGAGAGGAAGATTTACTCAAAGACCACCCTCACCTATTTTCTAGCCAACCCGAATCTCGAGGGCGAGATTCATCCTAAGGGGGGTAGGTTTGTAACATCCCAAATTTTCAATTTGGAATGTTATACATTAGATCATCATGCATATCATATTTTTATTTTGCATTTTGGTTGATCCTAGAAATTCTACGCAACTCAATGACCCATGGAGAGAGTTGGGGATTTCTTTATTTTCATATTTGAGTTTTCTCAAATTTTGAGAATATGATCATTTGATTTTATTTATTTTATCATCAATTATTTCTATTACAAAAATATGAGAGAGGGAATAAAATGACTTTCCCAAAATAAATAAATATTGAGGATTTAATAAAAAAAATCAAATAAGATTTTATTTCGGAGTTTTTCGGTGTTTTATTTGAATTTAGGAAAAATGTGCGTTTTCCAAAATTGCATTTAGGGCCCAAATAAATGTTCACCTTGTGCGGCTTGATTTTAGAAGCACGAGAAAACTTATTTCGGAATTTTTGGAGTCCGTTTAGTATTTATCTTTATTTTTTTCTTCCGAGCGGAATAATAAAAAAAAAACGAACCGACTTCGGGCCGTACCCGAGCGGGACACCGCTCGGGGGCAGCCTTTAAATAGCGCCGCCCCGAGCCGCCCCAGCCCATCAGCCCCGCCTAGATTCGCACGCGCCGCCGGAGCCGCCGCCGCCGACGATCCCGCCGCCCGAGGTTCGTCGCGCCTCGTTTTCCATGCCGAAAAAAATTTCGGCGTTCGTCGTTTTTCTTTTTCTCGGATTAAATCCGCGATTTTTCTGATCGCGATTCCTGATCCGATTTTCGTTTTAGTTTAACTTTTCGCTCGTTTATCGGAATCAGGTGATTCAAGCGCCTAGGGATTCGTCTCGAAACCCTCTATCCGTTTAACCAACTTAAACAAGTTTTTGCTACTGTAAAATTTGCCCTAGATCCAGGTTAGTAGAACGAAGTTGTCTTCTTTCGCCGTTTGACTTTCGTTGCTTCGTTCGACTTTTGATTCTTTTTGCCAACCGGAGTTCTTAAGTTGAACCTTCTGGTTAGATCTCTTTTTTGAGTTTTACCTGTGCATTAGATGAGTACTTATTGTAAGCTTGTTTGTTTGTCTACGATAGAATACCCGGAGTGCATCGCCTGTTACTTCGAATCGTTAGATTTCACGGATCATCAGCAAGGCAAGTAACACTTTGATCATACCTTTTCTACTACCCAGTTTTATTGCATTAGATCAATCCTCACACATTGCATGATTAGGATCTAATTAAATTGTGGGATGGGAAGTAGATGAGGTAGTACCTATTACCTGTTTATTATCAAACCTTTGGGAGTTACTTCTACGTTTGCTTATTATGCGATGCTATGTTAGTAGACGTGGATTGGGTGAGTGATATCCATGACAGATGTGAGATTGTTAATTAATGGTTATCTAAGGTGGCAACTTAAACACACATCTGGGTGGATTGAGGCACCTGGG